>NC_049214.1:34372957-34392957 GCF_013347855.1 Anguilla anguilla | reverse complement strand
CTGTGATTGGTGGAGCTCCTCTGGTTTCCATTCAAAAAATGATGTCAGCTTCCCTAATAATCTCCTCCCAATTCATGAATGACTTGTTCCTCTTTTTGCCACCCAGACCTTATTCAATCCCAACAAAACTGTGGTGAAGATGTTCCTGGTGACCTACAACTTTGAGGACATGCCCGTCAATCACGTGACCTTCCTGCGTCATCGAATCTTCCTGGTGCCCGTTGGGGAGGTGGAAGGGGAGAGGCAGGGGGAGGGGCCAGAAGACAGGGCCACAGACAGGAAGAAAATTCTCTGCTACCTGATACACCTCAGGTAATGCTTCCTGTTTGCAAGCTGTCATACCCGGTTCATTGCCCTGTAACTTTTTATTTAGTTTAACTTAGAAATGACTGCTAGTGCAGAGACCTAGGCCTATATAAATTAATTTCTTTGGAGTGCTGCTGTTGCTATTTGGAATTACCAAGTCTGCAGTGTTGACCATTCACATTGTTTTAGATTAGATTTTTTAACCACTATTATCAACTCTACAGATTCCAGAGCTCCAAATCTGGAAAAATCTACTTGCACAATGATATCCGGCTGCTATTCTCCCGAAAATCCATTGAGGTGGACACGGGGATCCCCTATGAGCTGAAATCCTACACCGAGGTGCCAAGAAACCCCAAATACTCCCCCCGAGTCTGATGCTCTCTTCGCACGATGCCCCCTGGTGGTCAAACCCCATGGTGGGTACAGGTAACAGACTGCTCAAACCAGAGGAAGTGAAACCAAGGACAAAACGAAAAATGTGAAACGGGACTGTTTATAAATTCAGGGTCAACTTGCATGCCTTGTGACGACAAAAAAAGAAGAAAAAAATAGTTCTCTTCTAGTGCTGTGTTTCACGTAAAACTCTACCCTTCGTTCTGTCTGTGCAACTCCACCCAGCCCCAGTGGACCAATTCCACGTCTACAGCATACATCGATGACCAATGACAGAGCTTCTCTCATCTCCCATTGATCTACCTGTGGGAGAATTGCAAACATATTTATGACAAGGAAACTGAAGTAGAAAAATCTTCCCAATTGCTAACAAGTTGTCAGCCAGGCAACTTCACTGTTGTACAAGTGTGTGTATCACCAAATGTTTGGTGTGTGTGAGGATGGGGAGATCTCTCCCCTGATCATACGAATGAGGATGAGGGTCAGAGTTCGAATACACAGTTATGTCACCTTCTTTGGGCTTACAGAAGATTCCGGATAGAGCGAGGTCATGGATGAACATGTTGCTCCACCTGACTGTCTCGACAGACTGAACCACTGTTTATATAAGGAGAGGGTGGAGAGAGGCGGGGTGGAACGGACCACTCGTACCCCTGGGTAGCCATCTGCAATCTCTTGCCCTCACCCATCGCCATGGCGCCAACAGGCTGAAGAGCACTCGTGAACAGAGCGTCGTATTACCGCTCAGAGTTTAAGGGGGAAACGGTGGTCGTGTTTAATTTATTTGCAGATGTCTTAAAGCAATATGCTGCGGTTAGTGCGATTTATTTTAGCTCCACTCCAGCTTTGTTCCACCAGTGATGTTGTGAGGGAGGGAGAGAGGGAGGTGGGGATTGGGGGGGGGGGGAGGAGGTGGTAGTTGGGGTATTTAATAAGATAAGCATATGTATATTAAAAGCAAAAACTCAATGGCTCACAAGTAACACAGGTGACTGGCAACTGCTGAAATATCAGCATACAGTCTTCACACTAATTCCTTTTAACTTGATTATCTTTATGTTTTCTTTATACATACGTGGAATCATGTAAGGAAGAAACGTCAGGTTTTCACAGGCCTTTCAAATTGCGTATTTGCAGAATTCCGAAATTCAGGAACTTAAATCAATCACTTGGGTTGCCGAGACGAGATTTCAAACTGAACACGCCAGCCTTGGGAACTATCGGGAACAGCTGCCATGAAAGAACCTTTCCCCAGACAGAAAGAACCTCAGACAGTGAGGATCAAAATCTCGATTAACTCTTTGCTCCAAAGCCAGATGTGCAGTTTTCACAAAATATAACTGGGGGGGTGGGGTGGGGGGGGGGGGTGTCCTGAACTTTAAAAAGGGACCTAGTCTATTTTGACTGACAGCTTGATAAAGACCAAATGCTTCTGCTTCTGTTCCAATTTTCAGCCCAACCTTTAAATGATTAGGATATTTTTGGCCACAGACTAAATGTTTTCAAGCAAAGCTTCCATTCAGTTGAATCACGCAGAAGAATTTTACACTTTCTTTTGTAACTCAATCATTTTTTTTATTTTTTTTTTAGAGAATGAGTCATTTTAAATTGATAGTTATATTCCAAGAAGATCTTGCAATTATGTGGTATAGGTTTACTTATTTCCGAATAAAAGTATAGCACAATGAAATAAGAGACCAAAGAAGCTAACATTTTTTGTAAGAGTTTGTGGGTACAGAGGAGATTTCAGATTACTTGCTGTCAACACAGGATGTGGCTTAATGATTGATTAATCAATGCGATTTACAGTCAAGTCCAGGCTTGTGGCAAGACTGACCGAGCTTCTGGGAACAGGATTAAATGGTGTACAGAGGAGGATGACAGAGGATGACAATGGAATTCATATTTGATTCTGATAATCAGAAATGTAGTGGAATTTTCTAAATGTATACTTAGCTCTGGAAAGAGTTTACAAAAAGCACAGTATCCTTTAGGATGTTAACATCCCCCATTTGGCTTAGAATTGTTTCAGTACAGTTGACAGGCTATACCCTTTCCTTAATTGAAATCAAGAGGTACTATTGCACTGTATGGAATTAAAATGAAAAGCAGCACAGAAGTTGTGTCGTGACATTGTATATCTAAGGACTTTTAGCTTTTAGTTTTTGCTGTGGATAAATATTAGGTAATTCATCAAGCGTAACCATTCAGGAACTCATTGTGCCCCACCTCCCCCCTCCCCACCCTATTTTGATGTAACAATTTTGAAGTGAAATGGAAGGAAAACTACTGTGAGCTTCTAGAGGGGCATCGTTTTCCGATTTGAACCAGGGCACAGTGTGCTTTCGAAGCAATATGAGCACAAGTGGTTCATTCATGTCCTGCACGAAGCCCGATGTGCAGGTGCCAGAGCAGCCATTTTAGAAATGAGCACAGTAATACCCCGAGTGTGAGCTGGGAAAACCTGTCGAACCCCTGTTAAGTGTGCGAAACCCTTATCGCATCTCACAGCCTGTGTTCACATCGCCTGCGTCGAGACCCGAATCTGTGCCCTAGCGACCAGCAGCCCAGCTGCAGAATCTGTACAAACCTGGCACAGGTTCCCCCGAAATCTGCACGTCCTGAATGCAAGGCCTTAGTCCCTCCGCCACCCACCCCAACTGCTCCTTTTTAACATTTTGCGTTCTCTGATAGGGAACAAAAACCTGTGTTACTTTGAGGCCTTGGGTTAACACTGAACCGAGGGTAAACACCTGCAGCTGGTCTCTCTGTGTATGAAATAAAAGGAATGAAATGGAAAATGCTCTGTCTCGCGTGTGGTCTGTAAACCCTTCGAGGGAACACCAAGAGAACAAGAAACGACCGGAGCGCACCCCCCCCACCAACACCCCCCAGCCGGGGGGGGGGGGGGGGTAAGTTCAGTGACACATCCCCTGCCTCACATGCAGCAGATTATGTGCATGTATGTTTCATGGGAAGATTTGAACCAGAGTGCCTGTAAGCGTTCCAGAAAGGCATCGCCTCCATGAATGATAGATGGGGAGGAGGAATGAGCGGGATTGGGCCGCTTCGCGCTAAGAGTGGTCCTGGGGGGAGGACTCGCCCTGATCACTGATGAGACCCAGATACGGGAGTCCTGACATGTGAAACTGACAGCTGTGGTTAAATATTAATACAACACACTTCTATTTTAAAAGTAAATGTAAAGTAAAGGGTGAGAGGGGAGGTTGGGGGGGGTTGTAGATTATTTAATTACGCCCATGCAAATAGTGCTTCTGGCTGTTATCATGTAAATTGCTATATTAAAGCAATTACACTTGAGCTTGATGTACTGCACTGGAATTAAGCCATCTTGAAAGGAATCTGTTGATATGTTTGTTGGAAGCGTCCACTGTGAAATTATGGTTTGAGCCAATTCCAGTGGCAGAGCCAGGAATTCTTCCCTAGAGTAGCTAAGGGAGAGCTAGGTCAGTACATGGAGGTGATGCTGACTTTTTTATTGTAAAATGCAAAGCAAATACTTGTAGGGGTGGGGCTGTGCCAGTGCTAAGCAGATTTGTGACCGGCTATTGGCCACAGCTTGCCCCCACCTTGCAGTGCCCCTGGCTGATTGGCTAGCTGAATAAGTTCAACACTGCACTCCTCTCTTCTGTAACATGAGCAAAGTAGGGTAATTAACCTGAGAATCCGACTGTCCCTCACACAGGTCACATGGGAGCTGGTGTTAATGCACAGAATAGCTTTACAGGTCATCCACTACAAGAATATATCTACCTACCCCTGGGGTAGTTTTCTGTGTTCACTCCCATTAATCAACAACCGTTCCAGTTGCAATCAACTGGGTGAGGTTATTTAACTTTAATCAACTGCTTTATCTGATCAATTTACTCTGCTGATCCTCAGAAACTTGGTAAAGTAATGAGTTTAGGATGACCTTAATGGGCCATCAAAATGATAATACTGTATCTGTCCAGATGGAAATATGTCAGACAAGGAGAAGACATTGTATAGCTGTTTATCTTTATAGATATTCAAAGAACAACATTGATCATTTTGGACGGATATAAAATGATGGTTGGACATTTATGTAGAGGAGAGGGACTCGCCACATATTTCTTGTACTGTCACGACTGTACCTGCTGTGGTGTATTCTCTATGAATTATAAAAAGGCTATTCATTATGGTATTTCTGACATGGCATGATATATCCTATTGCATGAGGAGCATACAGAAATTGTGTATGGGTTGTACTCGGATGCGCCCTCCTGTGGCTGAAATAAATACAACAACAGGAAAGGTTTGAACAAGGGTTTTCAACCTCAGTCCTGGGGACCCACTGTACATGCAGGTTTTTGTTACCCCCATTCTCTTGAGCAATTCAGTTCATTGAAAAATGTCTTCATGTTCACCCATATAGTTCCCTTAAACTCATTTTCACAGCTGAGGTTCAGGGTTCATTGCCATTTGCTTTGGCCACAAATGGTGGGATCACTGACTAGCTGACCGGAACCATGGCCACAATAACGCTCCTTAGTTCTTAACATAGATTCATTAGATGCAAATGTTCAATCTCCATCACCCCTTTTTTTCTAACACAAAGATAAAATTATGTTCACCCACCCATTGCCAGGTCTAACATGGCCACAAATTTTATGTCACAGATTTCAAAAGAAGAAAATGTCTTGTGCACTATGTTTCTGCAATGAAAAGGTGGTGGTTGCAGAAAGATATGAGCTGGTTAAAATGAGCTGGTGAAAAATAATTTTTTTTAAATACACTTGTGGCTGAGTGGCAAAGATTATTAGTGGCAAATAAAAGTGTGTTCACAACATGTTGCAACTTCATATGAAAGCTGATGAAAATTGTTCAATATTTTCATCACCATTCATATGAAGTAAGGAAGAAGACTGATTTAAACAAACACCCAAGTTGCATCATGTTGTGACTTTAAATTAAATTAGCTAGTACTCCTGGTAATTATTGAGATATTTCGAAAAAATGAATCATCAATCTGTGACAACCTACAGATAAAATATAACGAAACTACATATTTGTCTGTACAACATACCAAACGTAGTCACAACCGGAACCTTAAAAGTCCATTAATGTGTTGCACCGACGGAGGGGAAGTCTTTCGGACGGTATCAACCTTATGTTCTAGAAAAAAAACTCGAGGGTCAAGTTTAAATAAGCGGTGGAAAACAGACTTCATTCATTTTCTGAAACAAACGCAGCATAAGTAGTTCACTAATACAATTACGGTATGCTTCGGACAGTGTGCCGGACTGGCGGTGCTCTATTAAAGGTAAGGCAACTAGTGCTAGGTAGATAGTTGATGTTAGCAACATTTATTGGAGATTGCGTGTGCCGAACTAGTCATGCTCGTTCGTGTGCATTGGCGTTGCGCCTCTATGTGAATTCATACATTGATTCGCGGTTGGTACAACCATGGCTTAAGCTACTTGCTGTCAAGACCGTGTACACTTCTGAGAACACAAAATTTACATTTATACCTTCTTTGGTTGTAGTTGTTGAGGCAGTACGCTACATTAGCTAATTATCTAGGTGTTGTAACTAGTCCTAGATGGCTGTTACCTAGCTCGTTTGCCAGTTGGCTGGTTTTGATGTTATGAAACCTAATGGGTTGTTTGAAAGCTAGTGCTTCCAATGTAGCTAACGGTGGAACATAAGATCTGTCACAATAGCCACCTGTACTGTAAGTAAATTAATCAACTTGCTAAAGTTTCAAATTTAACGTCAGTGTCTATCTAGTTAATCAAAAAAAAAACACAAAACAAATTGGTCGTAACATATTGACAAGTGTTGGCAAGCCATCGCAGCATCCTGTCGCCTTCTGTAAAATATCAGCTCCAGGGCGTATCAGGTCTGGTCGTTGGGAAATCCATGATGACTGAGCTACGACCGGAAGTAACTATTAGTTAGTTAGTGTGTCCAGTTTTTTGTTTTCACCAATTACCCTGGCTAAATGAGCTAACTGGCTGTATACACCAACACTGATTCGCTTGTAGATTGCATCACAGTAAAGGTTCTATATAGGGACACAAGAACAGTCTTCAGCTGTCATTGATGCACTCCAGAAATGTAGCTAAAATTTTACATGGCATAAATGTTAGGGCTAATTTAGTCATTAAGGGTGGAAGTTGGTATGAGAACCGGAAACGGCTACGGCCCTCGTTGCCCACCTCTATGCGTTCAGTTCATGTTCCCTCCGCTGTGATCGGTTGTGTTGTGGTTGTGTGCAGCACTCGAGGCGAACCATCCCACCTCTGTGGACGGCTCCAGCCCAACAAAGATGGGCGTCCACCCTGCCCATGAACACCGTGGTGCTGTTTGTGCCCCAGCAAGAGGCCTGGGTGGTGGAGAGGATGGGTAAATTTCACCGCATTTTGGAGCCGGTAAATCACCGATCAACCGCCATTTTCCGCCTCACAGTCTGAGCTTGTGCGTCTAGTATGCTTTTCGATTGAATGATGTCAGTTTGATTTTTGTGTCTTGGGCAACAACAAAAAAATCACATGACTGTCCCATTACGCACGTTTCCGGAAAGTGCAGTTTGACTGGTTGATACTGTAAGTTGACTGCCCAAATAAAGTACGGCTCATTCAACAAAGGTGTCTGTAGATTTTTATGTTAATTTCAATTTTCTCAGGGGTTGAATTTCCTCATTCCATTACTGGACAGAATTCGGTATGTTCAGAGCCTGAAAGAGATAGTCATCGATGTGCCCGAGCAGTCTGCGGTCTCTCTAGGTCAGTATTGCGTCTTTTCTCAGTTCTGCTGTATGTGATGGTGATAACAGTTTTGAGACTGACTGTTGTTTTTTTCCTTGCAGATAACGTTACGCTACAGATTGATGGAGTCCTGTATCTGAGAATATTGGACCCGTTTAAGGTATGTTGATGTCAGAGTTGGGGGCCATTTCCAAGTCGAGTCAAGTTCAGTCAATTCCTCATACCTCAAACTTGTCTTCCAGTGCATTTTTTAGTTTGTGATTTGAAGTTAATTCATGTAATTGATCACCGAATTGAAAACCAGCAGTTGACCATCACCTTGTTTTATAAATATGCCACTATACTGTAGCATGGCAGTTGCAGAGCTGCTCAGAACTGGGACAGTATTCATTAAATATTTGTCCATAAGTTTGAGTCTGACTTACAAGTATAATGCGTTAAGAATTTCCTTCAAAAACCCAAGTTGGTGAGTCATTTGAAGTGATTTCTGAACTCCCTGAACAGTGTCTGTGTAGAAAAAAAGAAAATATTGCTTTCAGTTGTTAGTTAAGGAAAAATGTGGAATAGTTGATTTGTTGTAGAAGAAACATAGTCATTGCTTTGAATTGGTAGTGAAAGTTAGGGGCGTGCTGAGGGGCAGTGGGGGACTGATGGAGCTGTGTCCTCTCTCTCCAGGCAAGTTACGGGGTGGAGGACCCCGAATACGCCGTTACCCAGCTGGCCCAGACCACCATGCGGTCCGAGCTGGGGAAGCTCACCCTCGACAAAGTGTTCCGGGTGCGTGAGTCTGTTTACAGCACATCGCGGGGAAATCTGTCAATCATTTAATCAGTCAGTCAGTCAGTCAAATCAATCAGTCAATCAATCAATACGTCAATCAGTCAATCAATCAACCTGCCATAGCAGCACTCAGAATGATATGGATAACAGTATCTTTATTTGTCATAACGCTTTTCCAGTAGCACAGTGCTAGGTGCTTCACACAGTACATGATGGACTAAAACAAACACGAGGTGTTTTTAATGTTGTAACAGGTCACTTTAAAGAGTGTGACTCAAAGCCACTGTTTTGTTGTCTTAAGATAAGTTGCTAAGTATCAGCAGAAAATGGTGACAAATAATGTACATAAAAGAACAGAAGCGGTGATTAAAAGAGTAACGACATTAGACAACAAAATAAGTTACAGGACACAGACAGGGGCCAGTGCAGCACAAGTCGACATATGGACACCCACACTCAGATGTTAAGGAAGAGTGAGGGATGAGACATATTTGGGTTTTATTTTTTCCTCCTGCTGCTGTGTTTTAGCTGTTGTCGTATTCAGGTCCACTGCCATGCAGTGTAGGCATAATGATCTGGTTTACCGGCCGCGCTATTGGCTGTTTGCTTGACATAGTGTTTCCTTGTGACACTCCTCTCCCGTTCTGTGTCCCCCCTCCAGGAGAGGGAGTCCCTCAACTCCAACATAGTGCACTCCATCAACCAGGCGTCCGACGATTGGGGGATCCGCTGCCTGCGCTACGAGATCAAGGACATCCACGTCCCGCCCCGTGTCAAGGAGTCCATGCAGATGCAGGTGAGTGGGCGTGGCCGAGGACACGGTGGCCAATGGGCACATTACTGCGTCACCAATGGACAATGGAGTCTTCTCTAATAGGAATGGGAACATAAGAACAGTCTATTCAGCTCATTTAGTTTTAGTTTTTTTGCAGGGGGGACATGTGGGGTTTGAGGACTTTATGAGTCAGTTTGGAAACCCTCACCCCTTCAGATGGCAGAGGGTATGTC
This sequence comes from Anguilla anguilla, assembly GCF_013347855.1. Taxonomy (NCBI): domain Eukaryota; kingdom Metazoa; phylum Chordata; class Actinopteri; order Anguilliformes; family Anguillidae; genus Anguilla; species Anguilla anguilla. Next base: position 34,383,715 of record NC_049214.1, on the reverse strand, counting down.
CAGTGCAGTGGACTTGTAGGCCTTACCTGGTGTGCTTTGGTAGATGTTCTCTTCAGCCTATCAGACCGGGCCTACCCAGAGTTCTTTGCCGCTCACAATCAAAGCTGTTTTTGTTTCTGTAAATCGGCTTTGTGATGGTGTCTCTGTAAAAAAGCAGGACACAAAATCAGATTGAGTTGAATTGAATTGAATTTTAGCATCTCTTTTTGCGGGCTTTGGGTCAGTCTTTGGGGGGGGGGGTCTCTATCTGACGCCATGGGCTGACCATATCTCTCCCCCTCTCCAGGTGGAGGCCGAGCGGAGAAAGAGAGCCACAGTCCTGGAGTCGGAGGGGAAGAGGGAGTCGGACATCAACGTGGCGGAGGGCAGGAAGCAGGCGCAGATCCTGGCCTCTGAAGGACAGAGGGCCGAGCAGATCAACAAAGCGGCAGGTACTGCAGTCAGGGTCAGGGGCGCACCCGCGTCCGAGCGGCCCTGTGGGTCGTTAGGGTCATTATGTAAGAGCATACGTAGAGCAGGTTGCCATCAGACCTGTCAATCATAGAAGTACTAAGCTTTTTTCCTGCCTGTATTCAGGGTCTTAATGTGCTATTATTCTTTCAACAGCTTAACTTTGGGGTTGGGCATAATTTTCATTTTCTATTACCCTTGTTAATTCGAATGGGATTTATGTCTGTTTTTTTTTTTTTCTTTTTGAAAGAATCCTTCTTATTATCCTTTTGCGACCCGACTGTAAATGGCATTATACAAACGCAGATCAGTGTATTGGATCAGCTAGATTAATCAAAATATCAAATATAACAAAAGATATCCCACAAACAGGCAATATTTCCTGGCGATACGCCTCCCATCCATCCAATTTCAGTAACCCATGTTAATTCAGTGTGCTGTGCTGAGCCAGAGCCTAACCCGGAAGGAGTAGAGTGGAATACAGAGTCTCAGTCGATTTCGGGACACATGCAAGTACACGCACACGCACACACACAAGCCCAAGCACACACATACACATGGGACAGTTTAAATATGCCTATGGATGTTTATAGTTAAAATGTACTGTTACAAACTGTCGACCCCAGAGAAGACCAACGTGGACTGTAACACAAGGTTTACCTTTTCTGTTGTCTCAGGTGAAGCCAATGCTGTTTTAGCCAAAGCAGATGCGAAAGCCCAGGCCATCAAAGTGCTCTCTGAAGCTTTAGCGGAACAGGTAACGTTAAAGAAGTAGACGCACCTGTTTACATTGATGGTCTAATAACTACGGTACTGCATCCAGGCTTGGTTTACCTTAAATCAAGGTTAAAAAGGCAAAGAGGTTGGATAAACTCTGTTTTATCACTATGGACCATTAGCCTTAACGTTGAGGTACACATTTAAGTTCTAAATTTAGTTTTACACTTGTGTGTTATTCAGTGCCACGTTCATAATGTGGTAAAGCAGTTGCTTTTGAAGGTATATTGTGCAAAGGTATATGGCACTGGCTCCGTGTAGACTGTTGTCTGTGAGTTCCTTTTAACGGCGTGTTTGGGCCTTCACAGAACGGGAACGCCTCTGCCTCCCTCATCGTGGCTGAGCAGTACGTGGCCGCCTTCTCCGCCCTGGCCAAGGAGTCCAACACCATCCTGCTGCCCTCCAACACCGGCGACATCAGCAGCATGGTCACGCAGGTGAGCCTGGGCCGTCGACTGCGTCGCAGAACCAGCCTGGTTAAACGAGGTTCTGGAAAGCACAGTTAGGGGTCAGCTCCGGTTGGGTTTATCTTCTGTTCTAGGGGCTGTTCTACCCTGTTCCTGGAGATACACTGTCCTCTAGGTTTTAATTTCAACCTGATTGTACCAATCAGCAGCTCAATGATATCTCTAGCTATTGAGTGGGATGTGCTTTGTTAGGGTTGGAATTAAAACCTACAGGATGGTAGACCTTCAGGATCCGGATTGGGCAGAATTTCTCTGTTCCATCAGTTTATGAAATTGAATCTAAAAAAATTAAATTTATTATACATTTTTTAAATGGCTGTAGTGTTCCATGGGCATATTTTAATTTATAATAACATTTAAGTTAATTTGCTAATAATCGATATACCGTATATATTTGCTGGGGAACATTTCTAAGCTCAGGATGTGTTGTTCTTTCGGACTGACCCCTACCATGTCCAGAGGGGGCGGCAGAGAGACAGGGGAGGACTGGGGACTGAGGACTGTCGCTCGCGGTAACCATGTCCCCCTCTGTCTCTCTGTCGCTCGCGGTAACCATGTCCCCCTCTGTCTCTCTGTCGCTCACGGTACCCGCGTCCCCCTCTGTCTCTCTGTCGCTCGCGGTAACCATGTCCCCCTCTGTCTCTCTGTCGCTCGCGGTAACCATGTCCCCCTCTGTCGCTCGCGGTAACCATGTCCCCCTCTGTCTCTCTGTCGCTCACGGTAACCGCGTCCCCCTCTGTCTCTCTGTCGCTCACGGTAACCATGTCCCCCTCTGTCATTCGCGGTAACCATGTCCCCCTCTGTCTCTCTGTCGCTCGCGGTAACCGCGTCCCCCTCTGTCTCTCTGTCGCTCGCAGTAACCATGTCCCCCTCTGTCTCTCTGTCGCTCGTGGTAACCATGTCCCCCTCTGTCTCTCTGTCGCTCACGGTAATTGCGTCCCCCTCTGTCTTTCTGTCGCTCGCAGTAACCATGTCCCCCTCTGTCTCCGGTTCCTTTCAGGCCATGAGCATCTACGGCAGCCTGGCCAAGCAGTCGCGGACCCCGGTGGAGAGCGCCCCTGCTGGGGAGACGGAGCTGGAGGATAAGGCCTCACCGGAGGCAGACCCACAGCAGCCCACCAGCACTCAGTAGAGCCCGCCGTCCGGAGACCCGGGGTGGGGCGGGTCGACAGACTCCTCCCCCTCCACCCACGGCCTTACGAGGGCACCACCCCTGCTCGGCTGCAGCCGGGCCACGAGAAAAAATGTTCTCTGGACTCCCAGCCCTTACCACGGAGGAGGGGAGGGGCCAAGACCAGAGAAGGACAACAAATTGGGAGAGCTTTACTGACAGCAGACACCGGAGCCACCCCCCCCATCATTACTCTCTAGTTTTGCTTGCTTGTTTATTTCTGTTATTTAATTTTGTTATGGCGCATATCCACATGTTCTCAGCACAATGACTTCTGGCTTCCATTTTGAGGCAGATACTCTGAGCGACAGGAAGTACCATGGGGACAATTATCAGTGGTGCACACACGTGACATTCACCATTATGCACTGAATAGTGATAGCGCATGGGTTTCATGTGCTAGATTAAGGCAGTAATGTATCACCCTCTCAAATAATGCTAATTTTTGTATATTTTCAGATTTTATCTGAGGAATAATGCCATAGTTCATACAGGTCTACGATGTGGTGCCTCTTCTCAGCTCCTTTAAAAAAGAAAACTTTATCAACTCTGCAGGTGTTTTTGTATGTTGAGCCAATGCTTTCTCCATGTCTCATCTTAGGTGTTATTCTGCTGTGTCAATCAAAGACAATGAAGTAACATGTTCAGTAATGGTAAAAAAGATATTTTACAATTGTCTCTTATGTTTAATTTTGTTTTAAATCTCTCATTTAAAAAATAAATAAAATTTGTGTGCATCTTTTGAGCCCTTGCAATATGTTTTCACGTTGGTCTTTCAATTCAAGACTGAATAAGTAATAAACATACAAAGTATTTTCTTATAAATTCCTCATCCTATAACAGCCCCCTGTCTATTTTTGGTTCTTTTAAGTTTCTTTTGAACTGTTTACCATGGTAAGCAAAACAAAGGATGTAAGTGAGTGTGGGAATTAGCCTGTCTAAAATATTTGGGGAACAATATGTCAAATAATGTCATTTGGCGGTCTTAAAAAGAGGTGGTAAAATGTCAAAAATATTCCCAGAAATAAAAGAAGTGTTGGTAAATGTGGTAAAATTGCATTGTTTTTCTCCTCATCTTTAATTTTATTTGGTGATTGCAAAGGCCATTTTAAATGTTAATCCTAATCTCACATGCAAAATGTGGGGGCAAAAAAAATACAGATCTCAGATAAAATATACCATCATATGAAATAATGTTATAAATATATAAAGTTATTGTTTGACCCAGGTCTGGTTGATCTTAATATATTAAATGAGAGAAGTCCAGAGACAATGAAAAATTCATCCACAGCCTGTAACTGTGAACATGGTCTGTTCCCACTCTTCCAAAACATTGTTCTTCAAATGCTGTAGAGATCTTGCCCTTGGGTAAAGATCGCACGTGACCTCTGTTTTATTGTGAGAGTAAGCGATGCGCTGGTGAATATTAACTTTTTTGTCAGGGTTAATGTGTGAGATTTGAGCAGAGGTTATGTGGTGATGTGCTGGTATGGTACTGGTTATGTATTTTCGCTTAAATGCAATCTATAATTTGTCATAACAATAAAAGCAAGACAAATTATTTTGATTTGATTGGTTTTATTGTATTGCTCGTTCTCTTGGTGGTGGGGGATGAGCTTTGCTTGTACGGAAATGTGGAAAATAATGTACCTTATTGCCAGCGTGCGTTTCACCGTTATGACACGAGGTGGCAGTCATCACGGGCATCCACCCCGCGAGCGCAGCGGAAGCTCTTCTTTCTGCTAGAGACGCACACATGTTACGTGTTGTGTTTCCGCCTCCTCGATACCGGGCACGCGTTTCCGCCGAATGCTGTTGAATTAAGTGGTAAGCCCCCCATGCAGGAAGGCGGGGAGTGTAGTGCCAGGCGGTTACCTGAGGCACCTGTCTGCGAGGGGGTGGTGTGTTCGCGCACCTATTCGCGACTGACCCTGTCTCCCTGAGGACGGAAACGCAACACGGCAAGGTCAGTACTAGCTTCTCTAAGGGTTGCGTTCGAACCAGAAACTTCCAAGGTAAGCTGACGTTATCTAGATAGCTAGCTGGACTCGTTTCCTATCCTAATAGTACGTGGGCTATGTAGTTTTTTTCTGTTTGTCTATTTTATCTCCAGTTTAGCAGTCTTTGTTATCAGATGAATTTTTCTTCGCTAAAGCGTGAATATGGGTACAATGTGGGTAGCAGTTAGTTCGGAATGCTTATGGTTTATCTATCTACATACCTAAACTAATATTACGTTGCAGAATTTAGAAGTGGCTAGTTAACTTCCCTGTGTCATAAAATAGATGTACGTGTAACTTCCAGTGATTGCAGTTGAGAATGAATGAAGAGAACGGCCAGTTCTCCACACTCCTGTTTTGTATTAAGATGTATTAAGAAAAAATGCACGTGCATGAAAAGCTGTTGTTATGTGGGTTTCTGTTGAACACGTTGGTTGTTATTTAATGGTAAATTTTCAAAATTTCTCAGTTTCTGTGGATTTCAGTGTCACTCAAAGGTCAGTGTTCATTCCTTTTATGGAGAGCACATATTTATGGGTCAGAATATTTTGTGTACAAATAGAGACATTTTTCCGGCCGTCCCTGGCAGGATGAAGAGGCTCCCCATACTCGCGCTGCTCCTGTGGGTGTGCGCAGTGTTCTACGTGGGGATCTTCCTGTTCGTGGGTGGCTTCCTCCTGGTGCGGCTGGAGGTGAACCGGAGCAGCTCCTGCGATGACCTCCTGACCCCGGGGGACGAGGGGGCGCAGGACTTCTGTCGAGGGGAGCCCCGGTTCCGGAGGGCCGTGGTCCTGATCATCGACGCCCTGAAGATCGACTTCGCCCGCTTCGACGCCCGCAACTCCGCCCCCAAGCCCTATGAGAACAAGCTGCCCGTGCTGGAGGAAGTGATGTCATCGCTGCCGGCCCACTCCAGGCTGTACACCTTCAGAGCAGACCCCCCGACCACCACCATGCAGCGCATCAAAGGCTTCACCACCGGCTCCCTGCCCACCTTCATCGACGTGGGTAACAACTTCGCCTCCAGTGCCATCCTGGAGGACAATCTGGTGCACCAGCTGGGCCAAGCCGGTGAGTGACGTTGGAGTCAAGAGTAGAGGGATGAAGTTACAGGGTACACTTTGTCACAGATCCTAGTATAGAGTGTCCAGATACTCTGCTCCTGTATGCTTCCGTCCTCTCCACTCCTTATGTAGAAGGTTCCTGTGGGTGACGGATGTTTTCACTGTACCATGTTGCAGTACACAATGCCCATTGCCGCACTGCTGTTCTTGCATATACAACTGAATTTACAGAAGAGGATTCAAATTTTTTTTTTCTTCTTTCGTCTTCAATGGCAGGGAATGTGAGCCTTCAATAGTAAGAGCACTGAACGTATCTGCTAGGTCTACATAATCTGTGCTCACGCAAGGGTCTAGTGTACATTGTGTCAGTCAAACAGGGGAGCCTTTGGAGAAGAGATCTTACTGTACCTGTGGTGCTCTGAGGTTATATTGCCCCCCTCCCCAGTCTGACTGCGCCCCCTCTCTTTGTGTTGTACAAAGGCAAGCGCGTGGTGTTCATGGGGGACGACACCTGGGAGAGCCTCTTCCCCAAGAAGTTCCACCGCTCTCTGCCCTTCCCTTCCTTCAATGTCAAAGACTTGCACACTGTGGACGACGGGATCCTGCAGCACCTGTACCCCACCAGTGAGTGTCAGCGCCCCCTGGTGGGAGCAGGGATGATCTGCAGCGCATGCGCAGGGTTAAGGGGAAGGAGCCCATATGCAGTACAGCTAAAATGGCAGGATTGACTCAGTGCTGGAGACTGTTTAGACTAGACTATGGAGAAATTATGAGGCTGGACATGCTGCTCTGGGCTAAATCACCTGTATGTGTCATTATGTGCTACTATGTTTTGCTTTTCTAATGACTCTGAGATTAGAATACTTTTTTCATTTATTTATTATTTTGTACTGCAAACCCTTTTGTATGCTGTGCCCTTCAGGTTCAGAAACAAGCATGAAATGGCTTATTTTGAAAAGTAGCTTAATGGTAGCTCTTTCCACTCTCTGTATTAAAAAGCCGTTTGTGTGTCACTATGGCCAACAAGGAAGATATTTATGAACCCAGAACAAAGAGGGTTGTCACCTGTGCAAAGCGGTTTTCATTTCGTCTCATTGCCTATATCTATAATAAGGGCAGTATTGCTGCCACACTCTGTAGTAAAAGTTCTGTAGAAAAGATATGAAAAGATGCTATTTATGCTATTACCAGGAATAGTTTATTCCTCCATTCCTCTGTCAACCTGTGGTAATGTGATGCGAGCCATGACATGTTGGGTGGCCAGATGGAAGGTTCCAGAAAGGTGTGGGTTCGGATGTACTGCGTTGGAAAGAACCGTGCTGAAGTTGGTCTTTTGTGTTTTTTTGTCAGTAGGAATGCTAATGTATTCCTGTGTTTACCCTACATTTGTGTTTGGGCCTTCGTCAGAGAGCTTAACGAGAGGCTTTGAGCTGAGTGGACCGTGTCCATTAGCATGACACTAGAGCTATGTGTCAAACGGCAACAGAAATTCCCTGAGCTGTAGTACTTTATACCCGCAGCTCTGTTTATGCTGCATGTTAATGATTCACATTTACATTCAGGCATTTAGCCAATGCTCTATCTTATCCAATGTACTAGTGCTTCCAATTAGGCTAGAAGGACAGTGCTAACTCTCAAACACATTTGAGTGAGTTACAGAGACAAGCCAGTCCATGGAGTCAAGTTATGCTGCATGTAGAGTTAAGCTAATTGATTTAATTTGAATCGAATTAAGACATGCGGCTGGTAAGCCGTACAGCGGTTTTTAGTTTGCGAGCGACTGACCTGTTACTAGCCTTCCTCTTTCTGAACCATTCGTGTGCACTATCGTACATCGCAGTCTCCTCATATCAGCATCTTTCTGTTGTCTCTCTCTCTCTCTCTCTTTCTCCTCCCTCTCTCTCTCTCTCTCTGCAGTGGAGGGCAGTGACTGGGATGTGATCATCGCTCACTTCCTGGGTGTGGATCACTGCGGACACCGTTTTGGGCCGGATCATCCCGCAATGGCTGACAAGCTCACCCAAATGGACGAGGTCATCAGGTCAGTCTGACCTTCCTCTCCTCCAAGTTTTCCAATGCAGTGGGCTGTGTATGTGTCTGTGTCTGTGATGGGGCAGTACTGGGTATGTGCCTGCAGTATCTGCTTCTGTGATTGGGCAGTGCTGTGTATGTGCCTGCAGTGTCTGCTCCTGTGATTGGGCATTGCAGAAGCAGTGTCTGCTTCTGTGATTGGGCATTGCTCTGTATGTGTCTGCAGTGTCTACATCTGTGATTGGGCAGTTCTGTGTATGTGCGTGAAGTGTCTGGATGTCTGATTGGGCAGTACATTGTATGTGCCTGCAGTGTCTGCATCTGTGATTGGGTGGTTCTGTGTATGTACTTGCAGAGTCTGGGTCTGTGATTGGTCACTGCTCTGTATGTGCCTGCAGTGTCTGGATCTGTGATTGGGCTTCATTGCCTTTCAGGTTTTGCAGTGTCATTTCAGGCATTATTGTTACTCCATTGGTATTCAAGTGATGCCCCATTTCCTCATTCTCTCCCTCATTGTCAGTCTCTCTTTTTTTATCTCCCTTCTTCCTTTATTGTCATCTTCCTTTATCTCCACCCCTTTTGTTCTTTAACCTTTGGTCTCTTTCTCTGACCAATGAAGGAAAATTCTGACAAATGTTTGTAATGTATGCTTTTTTCATTATGTGTGTTTTTTTAAACACCATGCCCTTGGTTTAATGAAATGTGAAAGTCACATCAGTGTGGAGTAAAAATCTCTGTGCCTTTCTCTCTCTCTCTCTCTCTTTCTTTCTCCCTCGCCCTCCTCTGCCCCCCCCGCCTCCCCTTCCCTTGATCGGGCTCCAGGTCTGTGATTGGTCGCCTGGAGAACGACACGCTGCTGGTGGTCATGGGGGATCACGGGATGACGGACACCGGCGACCACGGGGGCGAGAGCCTGAAGGAGACGGACGCCGCCCTCTTCCTCTACAGCCCCGCCCCCACCTTCCCCGCCCCTGGAGCACAGGTGGGCAGCGCCGGGTGTCCCGGGACCTTCCCTGGAAACGCGCGTATTCGCCATCGAGCATCAGTCCCGTCGGGCTCGATTGGGCCTGCACTGCGGATTATGTCACATTCTTAACATGGACGTTTATGGAGATGATTTAATCCAGATAATCTCTGGGCTCTGCTGTGCCCCCATTTGCTCCTGAAAATTGATGTATGCTAGCTAGAAAAATCATTTAGGAGCGCTGCTTATAGGGATGCATTACATTTTTTCAGCTTGGGAATGCATGTGCTCCTTGCAAAAGAATGCTCGCGTAAAGCCCAGGATCTTATCTAGAGTTGGACTTTCGTGACGTTGCACATACAGTCACTAGTCTGGGAATGTGGTTCACCTGCATTGCTGCTCACATCACTGTGGCGGATACACTTACGTTTTCTCTCATCGTAAAAATTGCTTCGGATTAGAATGCTAAGCGCATGTAGTGTAATGTAATTCATTTGGTCTATTCATCCAGCTGTATATTTTAATGAAGCCATTCAGGTTATATACCTGACAGCAGCCGCACCGTTACCTGGGAATCAAACCCGCAACCTCCTCTGAACTCCATGCCCTAACCATTGGAAATGTGCCATTCTAATACACCGGTGCCCATCTGGTCAGCTCCGCCCGTTGGTGGCGCTGCGCTGTCCTGACGCGGGCGCTTTGTCTGCCTCCCTGGCAGGCGGAGCCCGAGGTGGTGCCCCAGACGGACCTGGTGCCCACGCTGGCCCTGCTGCTGGGCATCCCCGTCCCCTACAGCAACATCGGCCAGGTCCTCCTGCCCCTCTTCCCCCCGGACCCGCCTCCGAGTGCAGGTGCACCGTCCCATCTCAGCCAGGCGGAGGCGCTGTGGATTAACGCCAAGCAGGTAAACTCACCCGGAGAGAGTTTCTGCATGTGCGCCTTAAAGCACAGGGAAGTAGCGAGGAGAAAAAAGCATTCCTGTGCGTATTCTGTTCAGGCCTGTGTCAGACTCTTTATGTTAAACAACCTAACCCTTTTTACACCCGTGAGTTTCCTACTGACAATAAAGAAAAAAGATTGTTGGAACAGAATTCTTCTCTCATGTTGATAATAACACGTTCAGCTGAACATTCTTGGGGATCTCAGGGATTTTACAGCCATTAACTAGTATTTTTTAATTCAAATTAGATTCAGATCTGTCACATAGACGCATTATCTTTCTTCACAAAGAGTGTGTAAGGCAGTAGCATGTGTGACACAGTCCTGTCTATGTGTAAGGCAGTAGCATGTGTGACACAGTCCTGACTGTGTGTAAGGCAGTAGCATGTGTGACACAGTCCTGGCTGTGTGTAAGGCAGTAGCATGTGTGACACAGTCCTGACTGTGTGTAAGGCAGTAGCATGTGTGACACAGTCCTGTCTATGTGTAAGGCAGTAGCATGTGTGACACAGTCCTGGCTGTGTGTAAGGCAGTAGCATGTGTGACACAGTCCTGGCTGTGTGTAAGGCAGTAGCATGTGTGACACAGTCCTGTCTATGTGTAAGGCAGTAGCATGTGTGACACAGTCCTGGCTGTGTGTAAGGCAGTAGCATGTGTGACACAGTCCTGGCTGTGTGTAAGGCAGTAGCATGTGTGACACAGTCCTGACTGTGTGTAAGGCAGTAGCATGTGTGACACAGTCCTGACTGTGTGTAAGGCAGTAGCATGTGTGACACAGTCCTGACTGTGTGTAAGGCAGTAGCATGTGTGACACAGTCCTGGCTGTGTGTAAGGCAGTAGCATGTGTGACACAGTCCTGGCTGTGTGTAAGGCAGTAGCATGTGTGACACAGTCC